>NW_017098207.1:0-2835 GCF_001412225.1 Nicrophorus vespilloides
AAATTGCTTCAAGAATTATTAAAATATGTATAAGAAATGTATTGGCGTTTAAGTTTGTAATTGACTAAGATATTTGAGGTTATATTCAGTCAAAATCAGTGGCGTACATAGCAACAAAACTATTATTTATAATTAATGACCCATCGGTGGGTCATGCCGTCGTCAATGTGTTAAGTATATTTAAATCATTTCTATGCATGTTTTTATATGCCTTACACATTTTCATCAAGAAGTACCCAAAACTTTCATTAATAAGTATAATTTACTGAAACTAATTGGTTTCAAAGAATTGGTATTAATTAACTAATTGATATTAAAATTTTAACTTCGTTCTTCGTATTGTAATAATTTCACATGTGTAATTTGTGTCGTTTATTGAAATAATTCATTAAAGATAATTTAAATTATTCGGCGGTAATCAAATTAAATATGTAACAAACGCGTTTAAGTATGCACGTGTGTGTGTGTGTGTTTAGAAGCGAAATTTAATATTTATTTTTCGGGTCGAGTTTTTGATGAGTTGTGAGAGAAAATAAGCGCGGAAAACGTGAATAAATTAAAATTTGTAGTGAAAACAGGCAGGAAAAGTGTTGAGCGCGCCCTCTTTTTTCTCGCATTTGCACACACACAGACACACGTGTATGTAAGGGGTGGCTTTGGTCTCGTCACGTGTGGATGAGGTGAATGAAGGGGCGGGGGTGTGTGGAGGCGGCGGCTAGAACCTTTAATATAGGTGTTTCCCTTGTCACTTTGTTAAATACACATTGCATACGAAATGTCGCTTTCGTCCTGGCCGGGCAGGGAGCGCAGGGGGCGGTGGATGTTTGAGGGTAAGGGGGAGACGGCGGCGGCTTTGGTTGGCAGCGCTGCCGCCGCCCCCCTTGATTCTGGCAGGCTGGCAGGCAGTAGCAGCATGATCAAACAACACCGTTTTTACTCCCCGGATGGGCTAATCTACTGTATAAATACTCGAGGAATCTACTTTCTGTACAAAAGATAATCCAAACAGAATAACAAGCGAACATCTGTGCGCCTTTTTGGCGGTATTTTCTTATTCATTTATCATTCAAACACTACACCATGACGACGATCATGATGAAGAGATGATACCATCAGACTCGAGAAGAAAACGTTGATGATGATGCGATGATTCTATCCAAGAATGCACTATACATACATAACTTATATAAGTATATATATATGTGTGTGTGTATAAGAGAGATAGAGAGTATATAATACACGGCGTGGTGTTATTCCTGCAGTAACGAGTTTCCAAGTTTAATGCAAATATTTACGTTTGATCCGCTTCTAAATTTAAAACTTTCGTATAAACATATTCTCGCGGGGGCGGAAAATAAAATAAAAACAAGAAGTCGAAGAAGACCAGAAGCTTCTTCACCTCTCAAATCTTAAGATCCCAACTTACTTGCATAAGAAGTATATTCGCTTGTTTCGGTTGTAATGGAAACTTTCAATGTTATTACGTTTTGCGTCGTAAATGCGTTACGTATAAGTAAACTCATTTTGGTCGTCATGGAAACTTTCAATTTTGTTACGCATTGCGTCGTAGATTCATTTCGGTTGTCATGGAAACTTTTAATTTTGTTTCGTTTTGCGTCGCAGATGCGTTTTCTTATATACACAAATAACTAAATTAATTCTGGTTGTCATAGACAACAAAACAAAACAATAATTACGTAAATTAGTGTTGACTACATTTTTGGTTTAATTCATATACAAATGGATGATTAACAAATTAAAGTTTATTTGCATAAGAAGTAGATTTGTTTTGGTCGTCATGGAAATTTTCAATTTTATTACGCAAACGTACCTGCGTTGTCAAAGAAATAGCTAAATCACTAAATATGAAAACTGTTTTTAAATTAATAATTATAAGTGTTGACTACATTATTGATTTCATTCTTATAATCTACTATAATTACATATTACAATTTGTTTTCTGGCATTTACTTAAGTAAAATAATTAAGTTCTAATGAGTATTATATAAATTTCTCATTTTTTTTTCTTTAAACTCCTCACATATTCGTACATAATTATTTACTTTATTCAAAAGCTTAACTTTGTTTTTTAGTAATTTAATCAAAGTACACTTGCGTAAGTAAATTTACCTCTGTTGCTATGGAAATTTTCTTTAATATACTTTTATTAGTTTATATTATTAAGTTGGCAATTGTTTAAACAAATTTATATTCGTGTTATTATATTATGAACACTTTAATAACTTTCTGAAAGGTCATGTTTGGAGATTGTTCAATTAGTTTAGTTTACGTAACAGAATTGTTTTTCAATTGTTCAATCAAAACTTATGTTGCTATGGAAACTTCCCATTGCTTTTTTTTTATACCTGCATACGGTGTACGTACATATGTACGTTATTGCATGTATTATTATCATCATTTCGGTAATTGTGTGGAGGGTCCAGATGGTATCGCTCTTCTCTTTGCGGACGGACGAAGGCCCATTAGTCAGAAACGGTGTCGGACCGAAGATAATTAATTCACCGCGCAATAAGCACGTGCAGACTTGTCATCCGCGCGCACCGCGACGATCATCAATTCATTCCAAATCCTCCTCCGCTTGACCAGACAAACCTAAATCACGTACACACATCTTCACACATTACTGTCATTGCATTTGTTTTTTGAGCCATCTAGATCAGCGGTCGGGGAACTTTTTTAACCATTACCTCAAAATATTATTGCGTAAGTTTTTGAATAGAAAACAATCAATGTAAATTTTAAATAAACATTATTTATTGAATTAATTTACATTTACATATTTATAAAAAAAAGTTACATGAAAATAGTAATAGA
>NW_017098208.1:0-8726 GCF_001412225.1 Nicrophorus vespilloides
TTCTATCTTTTATAGTTTCCGAGAAAATCAATGAAATGTGAAAACACTGCTTTTTTTAACGTTTTCTCAACTTTAAACACTAATTACAGCCAAACCGATGAAATCACAACAATATATGAATACTCGCTACATTCCCCAAACATTCAGCTTTCATATGCATCTTTCGGATCAATTCGATCTTTTATAGTTTCCGAGAAAATCAATGAAATGTGAAAACACTGCTTTTTTGAACGTACTAATTTCAATTTTTCAACTTTGAACGCGTATTACAGCAATATGGATAAGAGCACAGGAATGTATCTATACTTGCTGGATTCCCCAAACATTCTGCTTTCTTATGTACATATTGGATTAATTCTATCTATTATAGTTTTCGAGTAAACACTGCTTCTGAAGAAGTTTTGTCTCACAAGATTCTGTAGATTTTTTTTCCCAGGATTTAACGACTGTTAAAACTTAGTTATTGAATCGTTAATCAAACATGGTTGGAGGAATTAAAAACTGTGTTAAATAAGATTAAAAGAAAACATAGATTTATTTATTTAGTCCTTATTTTTTTTTTCTTTATGGATACGAGTTCATCTTTATTATTTTTGTAAAACATACACATATTTAATAATTAATAAATTCATACAGTTTTTATTTTTTTTGCTAAAAACAAAAATACAAGAAACCGCAAACAATTCGGTTCATTTTCTTCCTCTTCTTCACTCTCTCACATCCGTACGTACAAATAGTCTCAACACTTCCCAGCACATCCTTCAAATGTTACATATCAACAGAAGGAAGGAAGATCGATAACAGCAAACTCTATTACATCACACACTCACACATATTTATATATATATTTCGATCCAATCATCCCTCATTCTCTCATTCACATTTATCAGCTTACAACAATATTAATCTTGTTTTCTTTTAATTATTTTGTTGTTTTTTTTTTGTTTGTTTTCTGCAGTCTATACATTATGTACATAATATATATTTTCGGTTCGTTTCACGTCTTCATTCGCGTTTCCTCTTTAGTTTTTTTTTTGTTGTTCTTTGTTTTATTCCTGTATGCCTCCTTTTCGCCACCGTTACACAACTATATAAGTAGTCTTAGTTATACAACAGAAATATATATAAATGTGTAATAGAGTAAGGACGTACGTCGACTCAGACACACATACATTTTTATATATATATATTTGTATTCATAAAAAAATATACATCGAAGAAGGAGAATCGTCAAGTAAATGTACTATATTTTTTTTTTAATATCGGGAGGGAATTATATAAATATATATTCATACATATAAAAAAGAAATAATAATGATAATAGTAATTTTCATGTCGAAGTGACAATAAACATAATAATGTAAATCATAATTTTAGGGAGTCTAAATTGAATAAACGTAATACAAAAAGAAATAAAACGAATTGGACAATGAAGGAGACGAAAGAAATAATAGTAGTTAATGAAGATAATTAACGAGACAGTCTCTTACGCTATGTAGCTATACTCTTCGCTCGAGTGTTGCGTCCGCTCCATGTAATGCCTGTCGATGAGGGCCTCGATGCATTTCTTGATCATGGGGATGCTCGGCGCGAAGGACACCTTGGATTGTGCGCAAACCTTCGAAAGAAAATGGATGATCAGAATCCAAGCTGAAGATTAAGGAAAGCTCACCTCTTGTATCAACGCGTTATGCTTGAGGACCTTGCGGGACTTCATGATCCGCACGATGGCGGCCTGCAGGTACAGTTTCCTGTCCTCCTCCACCGAGTTTATCGTGTGCTCCACTTCTTGCGGCGACTCACGCTGGATGGCCGCGGTTATTCTGAACCTCGTCCTCTTATTGGTGTACTCCATGTTCAAACGAAGCACAGCCTCCGGCGTCAATTCCTGAAAATAACAAAGAAATGAATCGACAATGTTTAATAAAAATATATGATAATAGATACCTCAGAGTCGCATAGCAGAAGCTTAGAATCGACTAAGCTTATCGCGTGTCTTTGGAACTGATCTGCGTTCAGGAGCAAAGTCTCTCTGATCTCCTTGCAGACGAGCGAGTCGGCTGTCTCGAAGAGTAACAGTATGGCCATTTGAAAAGTTTGAACGGTAACGACGTAGGGCTTCTTGAGGTAGCCCAGGCGAAGCTCCGCTTGGCAAAGGTGATGCAACCAAGTCAATTTACGGCCGTTGAAGCGGTTGTAGTAGAACGTCTCGAACTGCTCTCAATCGAAAAAAATTAATAACAAAAAAAAACTTGGATTCTCTGGAGATACTCACCATCTGGACGCTCTTCACGAGCTGTTGAGGAAGCGAGAACGGAGTGACGATGGCCTGACCGAAAGGCCAGGCGCCCGCCTGCAGGATGTATATGCAAAAGTTGACGCCTAAATCGATGCTGTCATCCTTCAGGAAAGCGTTGAACTTGTTGTTCAGATCAGCGCTCACCGACATATCCGTGAACATCCTATGTAACTTGCTGGTGAATTCGTACCCGCAAGCCTGCTTCAATCTGAAGAAAAGAAAACCACCGCGAATTAAGTGTTTGTAATTACAATATCCTATGATTAGTACCTATTGATCATAGCCTCCTCTGCGTCCATGCTTTGAGTCTGCTGATGGATTAACCGCTTCGCCAGCATTCGAGCGTAAAACTTTTGGAACACGTCCTTATCGTCAATGTACTTGAATATCGTAATGCTCTTGCGCAATTTCTCGTCCACCTCTGCCTCGCTGATCCCCTTGCTGGACTTCTTGAGCAGCGTATCACAGTATTTCGCGAGCAGCTCAGGACTTCTGCAAGGGGTCTTCCCCTTGTTCGGTCTATGATTGATCACCGAACTGCACGCCTTGTCTAACGCACCCATGAAGTTCTGATCGCCGCTGAAGACCTCCTGGATCTGCTGTCGGTACTTCTGGTACACCTCGAGCAGATTCTCCACGAAGTTCACGTGGATGTTATCTCCTTGCAGAGTGCCAATAGACTAAACAAAGAGGTGAGTAAATAATAAGGATCGGGCATTTTGCCAGGCTACACTCACTTCCAATCCTTGGCACTTGCTGTGATCTAGAACGGTGTCGACTAAGATGTTGAGGGCATTCGGCAAGCTCTTCAAAAGACTATACATGTTAGATAAATCCCTTTTCCTTTCACCTTGCACCATATTCATGCATTCGCTGTACAAGAAATCCAAATGCTCAGCCACCATATGTTGCTCGCATCTTTGAGATACCTAAAATTTACAATAATCACATCAATAAATATTATTATTTTAAAAAAAAAATCAATAATTACTTTAGTTAATGAACTAGCGTGCAGGAATTTCCTAGCCCTGGCCAATTCCTCGTCCACTTTAGTTATAACTTTCTCCATGTACAAGCTGACATCGCGCTCCTCCAAAAGACGAGCTGCGTCCCGCTTGAAGTGCTCTCCGCTGGCGTCCAGAAAAGGCTCTTCAAACAGATCCTGGTACAGCTTGAGTTTTCCCTTAATCTTAAATCGCTGCACCTGTTGAAGATAAACCATTGAATTTAAATAAAAATCAATATTTATATATTAAATGCGCGAAGACTATACCTCTACAAAACTAGTGATTGTTCCCTGAATTGCCTCAATTGGGATCAGAGTGGTGTGCTCCGATCTGTCTTTGTCAATCGTTTCCAAAAGCAATTTCACAAGCTTTTCCCCAAGCGGTGTGATCATTCCATTCTTCCACACCTCTAATGCCAACTCCTTTATTTCCAATTGTTCTCCTATAGAATTTATATATTTTTTTCATATTTAATTCATTGTTTTAATATTTTATGTTACCTGCATTAGCATCAGAACTACCATAAATCATCTCAGCGTCTGACGGTTTTTGCATGCGGATATGCTGCTGATTCAAGTACCAATAGAGCAGATGCAGGTAGAAGAGCCCGCGAGAATATTGAGACCAATAATGGTAATAGTTCTTGATCAGATTATCCTCTCCGTCCTCCTGGACTTTGATCAGCAGCAAAGCAACATGATCAATTAAATATTGCTTTGTCTCTGCGTACAATCTATCAGCCATTGACTCGGGGTGAGCCACGCACAAGGAGTAAACATCACTTGAAAACAATAACAAAAGATATCATTTACGTTGTTTGTTATTTGTGAAAATAACAATGGACTCACGAGAATCTGTCACTCCAGATCTGCCTTGGAACGTGACCGAGGGTGATGACACTCTTCACAGTCTCCTGGAGGCTGCCCCACACTGCATTGAAGTCCACCTGACGAGGCTTCAGCGACATGGTGACTTGCAAAAGCTGCTCCTGCTCGGACCACAACTAAACAACACTGCAGCTGTGGAAGGGAAAAAGTGGGATTTTTAAAAATAGTTGTGCAGGATGAAAATACGTTTTTCCCGAAACTAACCTTGACTCACTTTTTAATTTTTTTTTGACATTTACCAACTTGGGTGTATGTATGTATATATATATATATATATTGGTATATTTCTGTGTTTGGTTTTTAAGTATTTTCTATTTATTTGTGGGGAAATGTACGTTCTTTTTTTTTCTTCTCCTCCCGTCTCCTCTTTCCCCTTTTGCCGTACCACTGGATCCTTTCCTATCCTACCCCGACTAATGTCCCGTCCTCTGTCCGTCTCACTTGCTCCTGCGATATTTTCGTTTTTTGATCGATACTAACGGCACGTTTGCTGCTCCTTCACGTCTTCAGAACAGTCGTCTCACGTATGACGACCATAATATGCAATTTACTGCATCCCCAAACGCAATCGTTTCGCCCAACAAAAAAATATTACCGAAGAAATTCGTTTCTCTCTCCCTGCCTGCTTCTTGCACTATATACGCGATGACAGGTCTCCAGATGACACCGAAACCCATGCAAATATGGTTGCATAACCCACCACCATCCATTGTCAAAGTATGCAATACCAGCAATACAACATTACATAAACATATTATAACAATGTATCAACAAAGACAAGTAAATACAATCATGATACTCTTAAAAATCTACATCCTTCGTCTTCTTCATATTATAAACTTCAAAAGAAAGCAACCAAATCATCAGGAACTTTAAATTATTAGAAATCTTTAACATTCACAACGACTTCTTATAGTTAATTCAAGAATTCTACTTAACTTAATCTATATTAATTAAATTATCTAATAATCTAAGTATTTTGTACGAAAACAATAAATATTCATACAACCATATATACACCGCTGTAGACACATTTACATCAAAAACATATGTCTGCAATCATCGTTGTATTGTTATGTGACTACTCAAGATACAAATATAGATTACATAAATTGTAAAGGAAATGATTAAAAAAGGTAGTAGCATGGAAATTGAGCATAAGGACAATGTTAAATCAAAACTACTAAATTGAATATTTCATCATAGTTTTGGAAGATTTTCATAAATATAAGTGCTTCATAATTTACAAATCTATTGACATTCTTCATAGCTCATTGAAATCTTTGATAAAAAAATATGTGTTGGTTTGGTTGCCGCGTCCATGTAACACAATTATACAACTTTACGCACAATTGTTATGTTATTTACATTAAAAGCTGTACAAACTATTATTGTTTTTGTATATTAATATATGAAGTTTATAAATCTCAATTATTTATTATTGTTATTTCTTAAATGTTTTGAAAACTTAATTTTCAATTATTTATACTGCAATGGTAACTAGATTAATAATTATATTTTCAAATAAATGATTTAAAAAAAAATCAAGTTCCTATTTCATAATTTAAAAAAAGTGAATTATCTAATTATTATAATGATTAGAAATACTTAATAATAATTAGTGTTAGTAAGGATGCAAACAAATATAGTAAATTTTGTCTTGCTACTTTGATCATTATAAACGAGAGTTAAGATTAGCTTAGCTTGGAATTGTCAAGTATCTGGTTCATTATTAAACCATTTCCATGACATAACGTAAACAAGTTATCAAGCAATAGAGGATAATCCTATAGAATTCATAATGTTCTAAGTCATTACAAAAAGTACTGAAATGGATTGAAATTGAATAGCATTTGGATTGGTCCAACATGAACCAATGCGTCGAGAGTAAGCGCATTGGTTCACGTTGCAGCAAATGAAATCACGAGCGACGACCATCGCATCAACTGAAATGGGAGTGTACTATGCGCATTGGTTCAAAAGTTGTATAAGTGAAAACGCCTACTTCTTACATCAACCAATGACTGAAATCGACTGGCGTTAAAATACAAATATGTATTTATTTACAGAAATAATATTGATCTTGATTTTGATCAAAATACGGATTAAGTTTCAAAGAATAAAAATTATATTTTTTAAATAAAATTTTTTTTTTTTTAGTAATGTATTTTTTGGACACAGGTGAATCATAAAAACAAATAAAGTTTTATGTTTCTTAGGTGAATTTCACTTTTGTGTCCCTTGGGTAAATAAAAAAATGTGTAGCCTTAGTTACATAATGCGTTTATGATAATTTTGTTTGGATATCAACACTAATAGACTTTGAGGTTCAAGTGGAGACAGAGCATCTACCAAACAGTGGTCTCCTCTTCCTGTTCCCATAGCAACGTAAACAAGTTTTCGAGCAAATAATGGCGGAATCCTAGCAACCTCCACCTGTCAATCACAATCCAAGCCAATAGATTACGATTGCTTTGGGATCCTTTCAAGCCTGAAATAAACTTACGAACTTTACTTATACAAAAGTAAAAAGTGTGGAATTTTATGAAAATTTCATTCCAAAACTTGTAACTTTCGTAATTTGTAACTTTAAAAAAATATATCAAAACAAGGTAAATTTAAATTGAACAAAATAAAAACAAATTGTACAACAGAAAATTATTTTTTAATTTGAATTAGATTAGAATGATTTGAATAAATCAACAGTTAATTACGAATCTGAATGAAAAAATAAGATAATTAGTAATTAATTTGTAAAGAAAAACAGATTTTTTGTTTTTGAAGAAAATTAATAATTTTGATATATTAAATTTATAAAAAACATAGTTTATTATATTTTCGTCGCTCCTCTTCCTGTTTACCTGCTGAACCTCGTTCCCATAGCAACGTAAACAAGTTTTCGAGCAAATAATGGCGGAATCCTAGCAACCTCCACATATCATTCATAATCACAAGCTACTAGATTTCGATTGCTTTGGGATCATCTCAAGCCTGAAATAAACTTACGAACTTTACCTATACAAAAGTAAAAAGTGCGGAATTTTATGAAAATTTCATTACAAAACTTGTAACTTTCGTATTTTGTAAATTTAAAAAAATATATCAAAACAAGGTAAATTTAAATTGAACAAAATAAAAGCAAATTGTACAACAGAAAATTGTTTTTGAATTTGAATTAGATTAGAATGATTTGAATAAATCAACAGTTAATTACGAATGTGAATGGAAAAACTTAAGATATTTAGTAATTAATTTCTAAAGAAAAACAGATTTTTTTGTTTTTGAAGCAAATTCATAATTTTGATATATTAAATTTATAAAAAAACATAGTATATTATGTTTTCGTTGCTCCTCTTCCTGTTTACCTGTTCAACCTCGTTCCCATAGCAACGTAAACAAGTTTTCGAGCAAATAATGGCCTATCAATCGCAATCCAAGCTACTAGATTTTGATTGCTTTGGGATCATTTCAAGCCTGAAATAAACTTACGCACGGTACACAAAAGTAAAAAGTGCGGAATTTTATGGAAATTTCATTCCAAAACTTGTAATTTTCGTAATTTGTAAATTTAAAAAAATATATCAAAACAAGGTAAATTTAAATTGAACAAAATAAAAGCAAACTGTACAAAACTAAATTATTTTTGAATTTGAATTATATGAGAATGATTTGAATAAATCAACAGTTAATTACGAATGTAAATGGAAAAACTTAAGATATTTAGTAATTAATTTGTAAAGAAAAACAGAATTTTTGAAGCAAATTCATAATTTTATTATATTAAATTTATAAAAACATAGTACATTATGTTTTCGTCGCTTCTCCTATTTACACATATTATCAAAAAAAAATTCTTTTCCGTTCGGTGAGTCACATATTCATTAAAAAAAACAATACAGTAAAAATATAATTTTATACCATTAACAATGAATGTTTATTATTCATTAATTATTTAGGTTTTGCATTGAAATTCGTAAGAGTTGGCTAAAATTTTGGTATTCATCATCATTTGTATATATTGGATAAGGATAATTTGCGATTGTAGTGTCAATATTGTTTGGGAATACACCTGCATTCGAAGTCGAATTCGATTCGTAATCCTGAAATATAGTGTACATTTCAGGATTCAGTACGTAATCCTGAAATATAGTGTATTCTGGATCCAAATCATTCGAATTGGATGACGCAGGCGGCGTGTGTTCATTCCAAACGTTATCTTGGTACGCAAACATTTCTTGTCCTTGCAAATTGATATTTTGATAATCGAAAGTTTGGTTCACTGTGGAAGGTATTTTTGAGGACAATGGATAAAAGTTGTTTTGGTGTTCAAAAGTTTGGTTTGGATATGATGCGAAATTGTTCAATCCTTGAACGTTTTCATAACCAGTTTGCTCTGTCAAAGCTGGATCGTTCTGGTGGTAAAACTCTGAGGTGGAGAAGACTTGTAGAGCTGGAGGCATCATCGTTGCTGCTGGTGAAGATATGTTTGATGCAGGCTTGTCTTGGATGTTATTACAAAAATTATAATTTTGC
>NW_017098208.1:8733-11094 GCF_001412225.1 Nicrophorus vespilloides
TCGTCGATTTCGGTGACGGATTCTCTATAAATATTTTATTGAGCTCTTCCTGCTGTTGAGATGTTAACAAGGTGCCATATCTCTTACGCACTTTCCTGACCTTGCCGCAATTGGTGTTCACGTTCTGCTCTTTCTGATTAAAAAAAAAAACAAATAATTAATTGGTATACAAAGAGAAACGCGTTTATTTTGATCGACTTACCAATTGCACAGCTTGTTGAGGCACCATTTTAATCCCACTGAAATTAATCGATCACAAGATACCAAAAACTCAGGTAAATATCACTTCTTGTTAACAAACAAACAATTTCTTCGATTCGAACTGTCCCAACAATATCGATACAAACAATAATCAATGAAAAAACTAAAAACAACTTTAATATAATATTTCAATCGATAAGTGATTTAATCCCTAAATTATAGCTTAAAACTAGAATAAAATCAATACGTAATTAATTATAGAAGAATTAATTTCACACGATTTATATTGATTAAAATATATGAACGAAAACTGTTTTATTTCTAGTTGTATTTTTTCATTATTCGCAAGAATAAATCGCGAGTTTTAACATTCTAAATTTAAAATACATTTTTTTTCTTATTTCAATAAATTACAAAAAAGTTAATATTTTTTTCCACAAAAAAAAGTAATCATTTTATTCTCTTTTTCTGAATTCAACGTTATTTCTATTCTATGTGAACTTATTTGCAATTATCAAAAGATTTGAAAATTCTTTAAATGTTTTTAATAGAAAATGCATATGTCTTTTCTACTACATAACTGATGTAATTTCAAAACATTTTTTTTTATACAAAAGGAAATAAATTGAAGAAACATTTGCAAATCATTGAAATTAGTTCGATTTACTTGATTTAACTGCATTAATAGAAAAAATAATAGCTTATTTCATCTGTAGTTAAAGTGAAATCACAAAAGATTTGAAAATTCTTGATATGTTTTTAATAGAAAATACATATGTCTTTTCTACTACATAACTGATGTAATTTCAAAACATTTTTTTTTTATACAAAAGGAAATAAATTGAGGAAATGTTAAACATTTACAAATCATTGAAATTAGTTCGATTTACTTGATTTAACTGCATTAATAGAAAAAAAAAAATAACTTATTTCATCTGTAGTTAAAGTGAAATCACAAAATTTCCTGAAAAATATTTCTATTGCCAATTTACAACATTTAAAACACTTTTATGATAACCAAACGTGCCCAAAAGGCATATTTCCAGTAGTAAATGCACATTGTTATAAAATCTTGGACGTATTTAATAACACCTACAATAAAACGGTCAATAAAAATAATATTTTAGGATTATGGAAATTTGGGTTTTTCCAACTTCAATTTTATTGTTATATTTCTTCTTTTGAAATCTACTAATAAATAATAATAACTTATTAGAATAATAAACTTATTAGAAACAATACAAAAACAAAAATTTATAAATTTACAAATGGGTTAAATTCGTGCTTTAATTCGCTAATTTAATGAAGATTCAGTTTTGATTTTATTCAAAGTAAATTCAAGAAAAATTTAACAATCATAATAATATACAACTTTGTATACAACTTAAGTAAAAGCGAGTTAAATTTGTAATTAAATTCAAGAAGTAGTTAGCAATCATAATAATATACAACTTTGTATACAACTTAAGTAAAAATGAGTTAATTTCGTGCTTAAATTCAAGAAGAAATTAGCAATCATAATAATATGGAACTTTGTAAACAACTGTAGTAAAAGTGAGTAAAATTCGTGCATTGATTGACTAATTAAATGAAGATTCAGTTTTGATTTTTTTCAAAGTAAATTCAAGAAAAAGTTAGCAATCATAATAATATACAATTTTGTATACAACTTAAGTAAAAATGAGTTAAATTCGTGCTTAAATTCAAGAAGAAGTTAGTAATTATAATAATATGGAACTTTATATACAACTGTAGTAAAAATGAGTTAGATTTGTGCATTGATTCACTAATTTAATGAAGTTTCAGTTTTGATTTTTTTTAAGTAAGTTCAAGAAGAAGCTAGCAATCATACTAATATACATTTGCAGTAAAAATTAGTTAAATTCGTGCATTGATTTACTAATCTAATGAAGATTCAGTTTTGATTTTTGTTTAAATAAATTCAAAAAGATGTTAGCAATCATAAAGTGCATCATGCAGAGAGTCAAGTGGAAAGGCATACCATTAACCATTCAAGTAGTCAAGTGTTTTCTCTTACATTTTCAACTTTGTTAAATCTTCAAAAGAAGTATCAACAAGTTTGAATGCAAAAAAAAAGGAAATAAAAACTCTAAAGAAGTTTTATTGGTGATAATCTTGCAGATAAATCCCTTTTGAGAA
>NW_017098209.1:0-486 GCF_001412225.1 Nicrophorus vespilloides
TGTAAAAGATAGAATAGATCCAAAAGATGCGTATGAAAGCTGAATGTTTGGAGAATGTAACGAGTGTTCATATATTATTGTGGTATCATCCGTTTGGCTGTAATTGACGTTTAAATTTGAAAAAACGGCTAAAAAAGCAGTGTCTTCACATTTTATTGATTTTCTCGGAAACTGTAAAATATAGAATGGATCCAAAAGATGCATATGAAAGCTGAATGTTTGGAGAATGTAACGAGTATTCATATATTATTGTGGTATCATCCGTTTGGCTGTAATTGACGTTTAAAGTTGAAAAAACGATCAAAAAAGCAGTGTTTTCACATTTCATTGATTTTCTCGGAAACTATAAAAGATAGAATGGATCCAAATGATGCATATGAAAGCTGAATAGTTGGAGAATGTAACGAGTATTCATATATTATTGTGGTTTCATCGGTTTGGCTGTAATTGCTGTTTAAATTTGAAAAAACGTTGAAAAAAGCAGTG
>NW_017098209.1:511-16053 GCF_001412225.1 Nicrophorus vespilloides
ATTGACGTTCAAATTTGAAAAAACGATCAAAAAATCAGTATTTTCACATTTTATTGATTTTCTCGGGAACTATGAAAGATTGAATAGATCCAAAAGATGCATATGAAAGCTGAATGTTTGGGGAATCTAGCAAGTATCGATATATTACTGTGCTTTTTTCCGTTTGGCTGTAATTCTTCTCAATTTTCATCATTTGAAAAACTTTATTATTGTACAGATTTAGTAAAACAGGATTTGATAAAAGAGAAATTTAAATATTTTTTAATATGCTTATTTAAACAATCCTTGGATGTAATTACAATTCAATTGAATAATCTTAAATTGTATTGTTTCCATTTAATAACATAAACGAACGGTGGAGACGTAGACAAACGTTTTTCCCAAGAAAACGTAATGTAATTACATCCACGTTTCAAAAAGGATTTACTTTGTTCTTCAACCGAGCAAACAGTGGAAATATCCCAATACACTTATGCTATATTCCCCCGATGGTTTAGCTTTAATATCGATATTACATTTCGCTGTCGAAACAATCGAAGACGTTTCTATAAGATAACGATTTTTGCGAAATTAATTGTTTTCCTTTTCATACTTTTTTCTCTAAAAGCTTAATTAAATTATTTACTTTTCTGCAAAATTTTAATTTTACTAGACTTCCATTCAGCAAAAAATTAATTTACAAAACATAATACTCCACGCAAAGTTGATAATGAAACCTTCTAAAATACTAATTGAAGTTGGTAATTAATTATGTTTTACCGTTAATTGTGATGCCGTACAGTTTGCTGCGAACGATTTGAAAGATCACACCGTGTCTGCACTTGTCTCGAGCAACAGTAATTTCGGTTGTTGTTTGAAAAAAACAGTCGTTCATTAGGCGCTTTATATAAATCATTGAGCGCAGTGTGAAGTTGGCTGTGCGCTGCTTGTATTGAATTACGGATAAGTGAATAGGTTGCGCGATGAAAGCGTACAGATATATCTTCGTTTAACAGGTTTAAAACGGCGGAGGGTGCCTCGACTGTAATGAGAAGAGCTGGATTACCAAGGGGAGGTCCGCAATCGCTGATATACCCTCCAATCTATTCATCTCTCCTCTTCCCAAAGATCAAATATTTACACTGACAAAGATGCTGAAGAACAAGAACTTCTACATATATATATATAGTATACGTACGCACAGAAGTAGAAGAAGATGAATAATAAAAAAAAAAGAAAATCAATGACGACCGACACGTCCCCGAGGTCTTGTTATGGTTGAATAATGGATGACATTTACTTTTCATTTCACCGTGACAATGAGGCCGAATGAAGTGCTACATCGATGGAGGAATTTCGTAGATACCAGATTCCCAAATGCATTATTGATTCGATCAATTGTCCATAAACAACCATACAATGTAATATAATTAAGTTTACTTTTTTTTATTCACTAAAAACTTAAATATGTTTTAAAAACTTACCAGTTTCAGAGTTAAACTGTCAAACTGACAGATGTAAATCACCATAGAAACCTTCATTTTTAATCATCACACGAGCACGTTTTGTTCGTATCTGTCATTTAGTTTATTGTCGCACACTGAGTTTTAAAAGATGATTCAACTTTTCAATTATTTTGAAATTCCTTCAGCAGTTGTAATGAAATACATAAATATATTCTTAAATTTTAATATTTTACAATAAACACATAACTGAACACTTAAATACGGTTTGAAAACTTACCAGTTTCAGAGTTAAACTGTCAAACTGACAGATATTTTGTAAATCACCATGGAAACCTTCATTTTTTAACCATTGCACACTGAGTTTCAGAAGATGATTCAACTTTTCAATTATTTTTGAAATTCCTTCAGCAGTTTTACTGAAATATATAAATATATTCTTAAATTTACAATAAGATAACATTTTCGTTATTTTAAATTTACTTTTCAATTCGCAAAATTTGGTAATAAATCGAAGTTTTCAATTTTCAATCAACATTCGTTATTTTTCAATAATTTTAGTATTTTACAACAACATACATAATTGAACACTTAAATACGTTTTGAAAACTTACCAGTTTCAGAGTTAAACTGTCAAACTGAAAGATATTTTGTAGATCACCATGGAAACCTTCATTTTTAACTATCGCACACTGAGTTTTAGAAGATGATTCAACTTTTCAATTATTTTTGGAATTCCTTCAGCAGTTTTACTGATATACATAAATATATTCTTACATTTATAATAAGATAATATTTTCGTTATTTTAAATTTACTTTTCATTTCGCAAAATTTGGTAATAAATTGAAGTTTTCAATTTTCAATCAACATTCGTTATTTTTCAATAGTTTTAGTATGTTAGAACAACACACAAAACTAAACACTTAAATACGTTTTGAAAACTTACCAGATTCAGAGTTAAACTATCAAACTGACAGATATTTTCTAATCACCATAGAAACCTTCATTTTTAACCATTGCACACTGAGTTTTAGAAGGTGATTCAATTTTTCAATTGTTTTTGGAATTCCTTCAGCAGTTTTACTGAAATACATAAATATATTCTTAAATTTACAATAATATAACCTTTTCGTTATTTTAAATTTACTTTTCAATTCACAAAATTTGGTAATAAATCGATGTTTTCAATTTTCAATTTAACATTCGTTATTTTTCAATAATTTTAGTATTTTACAACAACACACATAACTGAACACTTAAATACGTTTGGAAAAGTTACCAGTTTGTCAAAGAAAGAGTTAAACTGTCAAACTGTAAAATATTCATTTTTTAACTAAATACTTAAATACGGTTTGAAAACTTACCAGTTTCAGAGTTAAACTGTCAAACTGACAGATATTTTGTAAATCACCATGGAAACCTTCATTTTTTAACCATTGCACACTGAGTTTTAGAAGATGATTCAACTTTTCAATTATTTTTGAAATTCCTTGAGCAGTTGTAATGAAATACATAAATATATTCTTAAATTTTAGTATTTTACAACAAACACATAACTGAACACTTAAATACGTTTGGAAAACTTATCAGTTTATCAAAGAAATAGTTAAACTGTCAAACTGTCAAATATTTTGTAAATCACCATGGAAACCTTCATTTTCAACCATCGCACGTTTTGTTCGTATCTGTCATTTAGTTTATCGCACACTTAGTTTTTGAAATTGCTTCAGCAGACCTGAAGAAGCACATAAATAGACACTTAAATATACATTTTATCTGCATCGAGTAAACGTCAATTGTAAATTACCATAGTTACGCAATTAAAATGCGACAGTTAACATCAAACGTGACAGGAGTATGAAAATACTTTGTAAAAACAAACGATAGAACTTTGAACTTTGTTTTCAATTGAACGTCAAAAATTCTTATTACATCATATTGCATATTTTAATGCAATATTCTTAATTCAAATTGAAAGCTTTGCGTACACAAAGCTGAATATAGAAATATGGTGCAATTAAAGTAATAACGTCGAAAGATGATTCGGGTTGAGGATGATGGCACAAGGAATAATAGGATTACGTGCAATTGCAATTGCAATTCCCAGTGTACGTCTAAATTCTATTGGCAAAAAGGTGGATATATATGATCAATAGGAAGGCCACTAATGGTCGTTGCATTAATGATGACAATGGTAATGCATTCAAGACGAATGTTGCATTAAATTAATTAAAACAGTTTCTATTTTCGGGTGCTCGGACCCACATACCGACCAGAATCGATCACCACTAGCCCAGTTTCCAATTATAGTTGACTTTTGATGCGAAATTTTCATCAATCAAGGCAAACATATAAATATATTACAACAAAAAACAACAATAATACTTCGCATAGTGCGGCTTCGATCAGTGCGGTTCGAAAATTTCAAAACAAACAAAAATTTTACAAAATTAGTTTTTTTTTGTTGATTTAACTACAAGGCGTCTAACAAAGTTGGCTGAAAAAAAAAACAAACAAAATAAAAACAATTTTGTTTTAACATTTTGAATTTTCATCATTATATCTACATAACCTCCATTTATTTCAATACATTTCATAAGAAACAAATGATTCAACGCCTACTTAGCAAACATTTGTTAGACCACTCGTAGATCAGAACAACAACCATTCGAATAATATGATACATTATTGTATTTAAAAAAAAATTAATACATAAAATTGGTGTTTTTGAAGGAATATTTCTTAATGAATTGGTCTCAATTTTCGTATAATTAATTAATTTAACGGCTTTTTTATGAATTTCTGAAGAAATATAAACTGTTATCTTGAAATAAATGCAGTGTTTTTTTTTTGAAGATTACAATTTGTTATTGTTTGGTATTTGTTAAGTATTAAGTAGGTAGTATAAAATATCGTGTTTAAAAGTCGAAGTTTTGTGAGATCAAATGGAAAGATAGATTGTAGTGGAATATTTATATTGCGGTGACATTGTTGGAAAAATGTTTATAGGACTAAGAGGAATGATAAAGTTTATGGGAAAAGCATAAAACGAAGAGCAGTTGTTGTCGTGGAAGGGACGTGGATGAGTGCCGACTTAATTGAACAAATTTCTGGTCGCGAAATCCTGCGAGATCCCGGAGATTTAACACGAACCATGCGATGGAATGTAATATATCTGCATCCCCCCTAAAATTCATATCTATCCCTCGTAGATCCTCCTCACTGTGCGCTATGCGAGTGAGTGAGTGTGTGTATACGAAATGAGAAAAAAATTGGGGGTGTGGGTGTTGTCATGCGAGTGTGTGCCAGCCAGCCAGAGTAAGAGTGAGTGTGTATGTTATGCTTTAGTTGGATGCGTGTAGTAGTTTCGTTTTCTGTCTGTGTCTTCTGCAGGACTGGGGTGGTTTTGCTAAGCGAAGGACGAAGAGGGAGAGGGGTATGAGCCCTCTCCTTTTCGATCAATAACGGAGGGAGCGCTCTCTCCCCGTGTGCATGTACAGTCGGGCGCAAAAAGTCCTCGGGGACGTCACTCAATCAATCGGCATAACAAACGGAAGGCACATTTCGAATAACTTAATGTCATCGGGGGCCACGGGGTTCAACATACACTCCACCCTCTTCATCATCCGATACACGCATGCACAACACATGTATGTGGAGAATATGCACAGAAAGTAAACGCGAAATTCCGATGGAAATTTTCCCAATTTTCTTTTCAAATGAAAGCAAAAAATGCAAATTTATCATCATAATTAGCACTAGCACAATTGTAGAGAGTATTTTTTATTCAAAACAAATCTCAATTACACTCATAACTTATAAACTCTATAGTCTATATTTGCAACAACAAAAAAACGTGCAAACTTTTAACGCTGTTTATAAAAGAAAAATATATTTAGTATTGAATCAAATTGATTTGAATATCCTAAAGCAGGGTTTCCCAAACTTTTCCTGCAACTTCGTAAACCCTGTCTTGTCCTGTCAGTAATTGAAATATTTCTTGAAAAGTTGCTGTAGTATAAAAATCGTAAATTTAGACTTATAGAAACTATTATTATACATAAAAGATTATAATAATATGTAGTGCGGCTTCGATCAGTTTCGATTCATTACAGTACGGTTCGAAAATTTCAAAACAAAGTTGGCTGAAAAAAACAAATAAAATAGAAACAATTTTGTTTTAATATCTTTGATTTTCATCATTATCTCCACATAATCTCCATTTATTTCAATACATTTCATAAGTCGGCAGTTGTTTTTTTTTCAGAAACAAATGATTCAACGCCTACTTAGCGAACATTTGTTAAACCCCTCGTAGATCAGAACTGCCCTGTCCTGTCAGTAATTGAAATATTTCTTGAAAAGTAAGCAAATGAATGAATATTTGCTATAGTATAAAAAATCGTGAATATAGACTTATAGAAACTATTATATTCCACATTTCTTCATTTAGTTAAAGAGATAAATTGCATTGATTTGCATTGATTTGCAATTTCATAATTCACTTAGTTGACTTAGTATTAGTAGACCAATACCAAAAGTATTAGAAAAGAAATTATGATAAAAAAAGACGTAAAACAAAATAAATTGGTGGTAACTTTACGGTCATGCAAGTATTGTTGTTTTTCATTCGTAGAAAAGTATAAAAATCGTTTTGTATCTGAATTAATGTGTTTTTTTTTCTTATTGTCCTATAGAAAGCGGCATGCGCTGGTCATTTGCAGTTATGGCTCGTAAAACATATCGCACGAATTATTATCGATAGCAGAGTTCGAAATGGAAACGTTTGGAGGACGACGAGATGAAGGCGGAGATGGAGAAGAACGCAAACAACACGAATATGGATTCGATTACTAAAAAATAATAAAACGATAAGAATTTATCCTCTCATTACATTGCATTTCGAACGCGTAAAGTAATAATGACATTCAGACCTCGTTCCATTTCGCCTCGTTTCGTTTACGCAAGCGATCGGAGAAAATTGCACAAATCGGAACAGTCCGGACGTGCGTGCGGTTTGGACTTCCATATGGTCGCGCTCGCGTTTGCATTCAAAAAATTAATTAATTGGCGCAACATTTCATGAATTCAATCATTATAATAATAACAGTATGATGATAACAGAGAGAGGGAACGCCGCAAAGAGCTGTGAAAATCAAAATCAAAGCAAAACAATTACGGACACGTGCAGAAGGTTTTAATTAATTAGATCTTTGCTCGACGGCCAGTTTGAATATAATGAGGAAAACACGAAACGACGATCCGTGTGCATGCGGAGTGAATGCATGCATGCATAAACCTTTTTTTGCCCGTTTGTTCAACGCTTTTTTTTAGTACGATTAATTAGATTTATGTAATTGAAACATGAAGAGAACTTTTTTATTTTTTATTCAGTTTGATTACTACAACTTTCTGTTTGATGTGAACTTGGCGTACAGAAGATCTAGTCCATGAATGTTAGTCTGTATCAAATGAAATAAGTCTATTTACAATTGAATCAATAACTAAGTTTTCATTGAATGTCAACATTAAATTTCTACAGTTGACTTCACTGGTGTCCTAAGGGCGATGAAGCTAAAAAATGGCGAGTTTGAAAGCTTAAATTTTCATCTTTAAAATGACTACTGAATGATCGTTGAGTAACGCTGTTATATACACATAAATTACACATTCTTGGTAACGTTTCTTTAAGTTTTCTACAGTTTTCGTAAACTGTTATGAAAAAAAAAAACAAACTAATGTAAACTTTTCAACTTCTCTTCGTGATCAAAGAAGCACGGAATTCGTGCGTAAATCGTTTAATTGCGGATTCTTCTGTCCATAGATGAAGACACATTTTGATTGTTGGCGTGATGCTGCGTGCGTTCTCGTGAGAGCCGCATTCCGCCTATTAAAAACGGCAGTAAAAGTCGCCGGTTTATTAATTAATCTCCCGGACGAAAATATCCTTCTGCCTCAACAGCTATTTTCGTAACGCATCAATTCACCCTTAAAAAAAATGTCTTTCTTTGCATTTTTACTTGGCAATTCATGACCTACATGTTTCACGCTTTGTCGCTTTTCTTCTTTTATTTCATTTTTTTTTGCACTTCACATATGTCTCTAGATTTGTAATGATGTCAGACGATAAATCAAAATAAATAAATAATATAGTGAACCTTCCTTTTGAACTCCGTTTGGCATTTATTAAATTATGTATCTGTATTTGGATTTGGAATGTGCAAACCAACCGTAAGTAGGTTTCGACTCGCACAACTTCGCTCTGATATATATTTATGTTCATTATTGTTCATAGTAAATCAATTATATTTTTTTAAACAACTCCAATTCATTACTTTCATCTTATAATCATTAAGCACCGGTTCGAAACCTGGTCAAGCCAGGCCCTTTATGAGCCCTCTAGATGCTTGCAGCAATAGGGCCATCGTTCATCACAGATGGATAGTGAAATGAATGAGGTTCAGCATATGGACTTTCAGCCAAGTCGATGGACAATGAGAGTGTTAAAGATAGCAGCAGATATTTAACAATTGCAATTAAAGAAACGAATATTTTTTGGAGTAATGTATCAATAAATCACATGTTTATGTTATTCACAAATGCAGAGGAAATTTTAAATTCAATATTGTAAAACTTTCAGTACATTTATGAGCGTTACTTAATTTTCAATGGACTTTAATCAGTGTACATCAGGATTACCGAACCATTTACACTTCACTTTGTTTTCTGTTTCCTTTTTTTGTTTTTGTTTTAATTTGCAACAACAACAACAAAAAAAATCGCACCGGTAACTAAGGACTTTGGCTAATAGGATTGGATTCGATGAAGGGGATTTTGGATCCAGACACGAGATTGAAAATTGAAACAGGGAAATCCTGCCACCCCATTATCGCATTAATCCGTGCAACCGCGAATGCAAAATATTATAAATACTGGATCGTTTAATGCATCCCGACAAATATTAATTAACGTTTTCCGCTGCACAACTCAATAGGATTAGTCTGCTTCTACTCAACAGCCTAATTTTGTCTCGTTTCATCTGAATGTATTCATATTTATTTAAATAAGTTTTGTAATTATCAATTTTTAAAAAATTTAAAGTTGAAAAATGGTTAAAGAACTCCTACTCGCCCGTTCCCAATTTCGTATTACTTCGTCAATGGTCAAAATTGAAAGATGAAAAGTTACAAACAAAGAAAATCATTAAATTGCTCGACAACCTTAAACAACTCAACGATCATTTAGCACTCATTTTAAAGATGAACATTTAAACTGTACAACGCACCTTTTCCACAATTTGTGGCATTTAAAACATCCGTCAAAATTTTAAATTGAAAATTGATTCAGGGGAATAGTCACAAACAAACAAAATCATTAAATTGCTCGACTACTTTAACAGCTGTCAATTTATTGGTAAGCGGATGACAGATATTTGAAAATAAATAAGTAAATAAAAAAGGTGAAAAGACTTGGTTTTATTGTAAGAATATTATTGTTTTCATGTCTACCTCGATTTTCTATGTCAACGCGAGAAACTGTTGAAATAATCTAACCAATTGGGTCGCAAAATGACAGCAGTCACATTGTGTCAAAGCGAGGAACTGGTGCAATTGGGTAGCAACTGAAAACAGAAAAGGTGTGCGACAAACAGATTGAGAAACACTGGTAAGATAAAAAAATGTAATATTGAAAGTTGTAACTATTAAGATCTTTAATTTTTGAAAAATAAAATTCTGCTCATCAAAATTGATTGATTTATGTCTAATTTTTAATATGGACATTTAAATATTGTTGCATTATCAATGTTTTGCTCTAACCTACAATTTCTTCCAATTTCTAACCAATTGGGTCGCAAAATGACAGCTGTCACATTGTGTCAAAGCGAGGAAGCGAGAAAATGTATGCGACAAAAAGATTGAGAAACACTGGTATATACAATATCTAAGATAAAAAAAGTAATATTGAAAGTTGTAACTATTAAGATTTTTAATTTTTGAAAAAAAAAAACAAATAAAATACAAAATTTCTGCTCAACAAAATTGATTGATTTATGTCTAATTATTGATGTGGAAATTCAAATATTTCGGTGATGCAAAATTAACGGAGCGTCATTAAAAGCATTGCTTAATAACGAGAGCGACTCGGGACGGACGGACGGACTCGGGTGGTCGCAATTACCGGATCGAAATTAATTGTTGTCGTTAGAAACGAAAGCCTGATTAATTATGCAATCGATAATGATTAGGGCGGAAAACGTCTGTATTGATTCCGTCATTAAATTACATATTTTCAAGTACGAACAGATTTCGCCTTTTCCAATGAACCAGAGGGATGGACGAAACAAATCTATCAAATCGCTAATGGACAATGCATTAGTAGCTTGCGAACGCATTAAATATTTCAACAACAACAACAACAACAAAAAAATCACCTCTAGCACTATTCATTTGCAAATGTTAGTTTGACGGATTATTATTGTTTCATTTTTGTATTTTAACTTTGCCGAGTATTTATAAATAATTTAGTTGATATTTACATGAAATATACAGAGTTTTTGCTTGCAATATTTGTATATTTCTAGCAAAAAAAAATCACTGAAAATATACCAACAAAATAAATTTTTAACATTAAATTTTGTATTAATATCAAGTTAGTAACGTGTTTACTGTCATTGAACACAACAAAAACAATTGAATAATTGTCAAAATATACAGTACTAACAATTGTAGATGTAGAAGACACATTTAAATGCATTTATATTATACAAGTTTTAACCCGGACTAAACGAGAACTTTAAAACCGGACTGATCGAGGCCGCACTATGCGAGGTATTACTGTGATAAAGTTATAATTTTATCCTCGAACTCAAAAAAAAACAAATTTAAATTACGAATCAGTATTACAGCAGATGTTTTAATAAAGGAAATGGAATGAGATTAGATTAGTTTCGGAGATGCGAAACTAAAATGCAAATGCAAAACTTCAATTGTTTTCCTTCCCCAAAACGCATATTAGATAATCACGTTACCGCACAGAATCAACTGTTTTAACATTTTGTTTCAATGTAAGTGTTCCTCGCGCAGATCGAAAGAATAAGAAATAACTAATGGAAATATCAGAGAAACTGTCATTTCCAAGGTGGTTTTCGAGTGATTGTGTTCGATTTTATATCCTGGATTTGCAATCTAACATTTCTGCTGCCGCCGCCGCCGCAGAAGTCCTTCTTTCCATATACGACTGTTTGAATTTATTAAGGTGGCAACATTTTATTTATTTATTTCGAATAGACGTCGTCGTCGCGTAGAGACGAAAAAGGCTTAATTGCTCAATGATAAGTAAACTAATGGCTCAATAATAAGTGATGTATGACTTCATCAAGGAACTCCTTTCTATCTCTCATACATTTGAAATTACAAAGAAAAAATATAATAATGACATATTAATAATAGTAATAAAGGCTGTGTCTATATGTTCTTTATGTATTTCAAACAATCAAATATTAGAAATTTACATTGAAATGAAAAATTATGTTTTCCGAAAAGAATTTCAATCATTTATAAATATTAACATCGTTTTAAAATTCAATTTCTCAATATTCTTTGTAAATATTCGTTACTTAATATTTTCTGATATAATTCAATAAGTTTTTCAATATTAACATCATATGAAAATTGAATAATTTCTCAATCTTCATAAAGTTTTAGATTTGAAATAAATATTCAATAGTTTTCAATAGTATAATTCTTATTTTGAAATTGAATTGAATTAGCAGATTCGAACGAACAGTTTTCGTCCCAATTTTACATCAATTAAGATATTTACAAGTAACTTTGAAAAGCAATTTATGAAAAGTTATTCTGAAAAAGTTTAAACATTAAATAATGAAAATAGTTTCATTTTGAAAGTTTTCTTTCTCGAATTTTAATTTTATCAGATTTAAGTTAAGAAAATTATAAATATTTGCAAAAAAAATTTCAATATTAGCATCGTATAAAAATATTCAAAGTTCTTATATGAAAAGTAATGATTTGTGAAATGTTTTGCCATTAAATTTATAAATATTGAATAGATTCAGACTGTTTTGTTGCAATTTGTATTTTATCAAATTTGAAGCAAAAAAAATTAAACATTTCTGAAATTTTTCACTAAAAACACAATATTTCTAAACAATTTTCATCATCAGCTCAAAAGATTGTTAATTTGTTTAAGAAATACAAAACATAATTGAGTTTTTCATATTTAAATCAATATTCACTTATAAAGCGAACAAATTGTACACAAATTGTAATATTTAAACTATTTTGTTACATTACATCTCAAAAGCTTCAATAATAAGTGTTCAAAAGTTTTCAATCTATAAATTGAAAATTAATCAGATTTCATGCAAAACATTTAGTTTCAATTCAATAAAATAAATTAAATAATGAATGATTTCAGCAATGGAGAAATACGCGAATATTTCTTTTTCACATCCTCAACGGGAATTTATCCTATTTCGAGACTAGATTCTTTCACATTCGTTATTGTCACACGAAACGGACAAAGTTTTTATATATTATAGAATGATTTGTTACTTTTCACATTTATTCGGGCCCTTTTGTCATAGCCGTTCCAGCCAATGGACTGCTCACATTCTATGCAAAACCTCCTCTCCCTCCCTCCTTTCTTTGCACAACTCAAGAGATATCTGTTTTCCTTTCCCCCATCCGACAAATCCAAATATTTTCGCACCGCTCGCTCCATCCAAAACGGACGAACAATATTTTCACTCATGCTCATTTAATTAATGTCCATCAATTATAACATTTCTGTTGTGAAAGAGAAAAATTACAGTGGAAAATATTGTGTGTAAAGCTGCGACTGCGAAAGTGTCCCAAGGATGAGAGAGAGCTGGTGTAGTTGTTGATATCGATTTGGATGGATGAAATATGTATTTTCCAGAGATGCAGAGAGATAGATGCGAAGTGAGCGGCGCTCGGCCTGGATTTCGAATTGTACCGGGTCTCCCCTGTCTGCATCAATCATTTCCGCAATTATAATCCGGCGACGTTTAAAATATTACCAATAATTGAGGCTGTGACTAACGCACGAAATGCATGCATCCAACCATCCACATTTACCGTCTATGTATAAATAGAATATGTGCATTTGAATCATAAAACATTTGCTCCAACATATATATGAATACAGCACACTTCGTGAATTATATTTAGTAGTTATAACTCGCGACGGCGAGTAAACCATAATTTTACATTGGATTACATCACGTTCCGGCCTCGTTTACGCAACCGAAACCCCATTCAATCGAAACCTCTCTCTCTCTCTCTCTATACATGTTCATCTCTCACCTGAAACAATGAAGGATCGAGCCGCAGCTTCCAAGCTACACGCGCCAACTTTAATTCGACAACAACGAAACATGTAGACCTATCGATTATAATCACGCATTAACAATACAGGTCTCGATAACAGCACAACAGACATCGTCATCCATACATTTTAAGCTACATTTCACAAATATCACAAAATACATGGGGTTCAACAAAAGTTCACTTAGTTGGCGTTAATGCATTTGTTTCTGAAAAAAAAAACAAAAGTTGTTTCTCGATTTGTTAAAGTCTAACAAATTTCAAGAAGATCGGTAAGAATGGAGAGGATTTATAAAAATGAAAATTTGCTTTTATTCGACATTCGCAAATGTATTCAAATTGTTCAATTTATCCTTCAAATTGTAAACTTTATTTTCTATATAAACTTAACACATACTTAACGTTTTATACGTAACAGAGAAACAACGGTTTTCTCGTTTTTTTCAATTTTTTTTCGGGTTTTCTTGAATTTCTCGACAACCCCTTAAGATAATTACATCATCCACCACTCGCATGAAAGCTGAATATCTCAGCTTTCCAACGAGCCTATTGGCATCTCCGTGCTTATATCGAGTCGCCTGCTATGAAATTGAAAAAACAGAGAAACGACGTTTCTTTTTCACTCGTTTCAGTTTATTGTGGATTTCTCGACAACCCCTTAAGATAATTTCATCATCGAACACTCGTATGAAAGCTGAATTATCGACCACATCATTTAAAGCTGAATACTTCACCTTTTCGTGAAGCTATAGTAGCTAGAAATCTGTATTTACACTTACTTTAATCTCTCTATATTCACGATCAACATTTATGCCCAAAATTCTTGTGAGAGTTGGTGTATACGAAAATACAGGCCATTTTCGAAGACGTTATTTTCCCAACTCATTGCAGCTACAAACTATAATTTGTGCTAATTTTAATCTATGCATATTCAAGATCACCATTCATATATAACATTTTTCTGGGAGCTCATGTTTACTAAAATACAGATCATTATCCAAGTCGTTGTTTTCATATTTGTTTTTCAAAATATGTGTATGTTTGGTTGCAGACTGTTTCATGAATATTCCGAAAAATGTCTCTGCTTAGCAGCAATAATCTTATATGTACGCTAATTTGAATCTATGTATATTCAAGATCAAGATTCATTTCAAACATTCTTCTGGGAGCTAATTTTTACGAAAATACAGGCCATTTTCGAAGACGTTTAGCCAGCTGTCATTTGACAAATACCAAAATTTGTTAATTAATTATGAAGATGCCATTGCAACTACAAATGTATATGTACGCTTATTTTAATCTACGTATATTCAAGATCAATATCCATTTATAATATTCTTCTGGAAGCTCATCTTTACGAAAATACAGGTCATTATCCAAGTCGTTGTTTTCCTATTTGTTTTTCAAAGTGAATGTGTATGTTTGGTTGCAGACTGTTTCCTGAATATTCCGAAAGATGTCTGTGCTTAGCAGTTATAATCTTATATTTACGCTCATTTGAATCTACGTATATTCAAGATCAACATTCATTTTAAACATTCTTCTGGGAGCTAATTTTTGCAAAAATACAGGCCATTTTCGAAGACGTTATTTTGCCAGATGTCATTTGTGAAATGCCAATGTTTGTTAATTAATTATTAAGACTCTATAACAGTTATAATCTTACATTTATGCTCATTTCAATGTAGCTATATTCAATATCAACATTTAATTCTAACATTCTTCTGGGAGCTCATGTTTAAGTAAGTACAAGCCATTTTCGAAGACGCTATTTTCCCAACTCATTTGTGAAATACCATAGTTTGTTAATCAATTATGGGGATACCATTGCAGCTACAAATTAAGATTTACGTTCATTTTAATCAGTGTATATTCAAGATCAACATCCATATATAACATTCTTCTGGGAGCTCCAGTTTAGTAAAATACATATCATTATCCAAGTTGTTGTTTTCCTATTTGTTTTTCAAAGTATGTGTATGTTTGGTTGCAGACTATTTCCTGAATATTCCTAATTATGTCTGTGCTATAATCTTATATTTACGCTTATTTGAATCTACGTATATTCAAGATCAACATTCATTTCTAACATTCTTCTGGGAGCTAATGTTTACGAAAATACAGGCCATTTTCTAAGACGTTATTTTGCAAGGAGTCATTTGTGATATGCCAATGTTTGTTAATTAATTATGAAGACGCAATAGCAGTTATAATCTTACATTTATGCTCATTTGTATCTAGGTATATTCAAGAACAAGATTTAATTCTAACATTTTTCTGGGAGCTCATGTTTACGTAAATGCAAGCCATTTTAGAAGACGCTATTTTCCCAACTCATTTGTGAAATACCAAAGTTTGTTAATCAATTATGAGGACACCATTGCAGCTACAAATTAAAATTTGTACTCATTTTAATCCGTATATATTCAAGATCAAAATCCATATATAACATTCTTCTGGGAGCTTCAGTTTACTAAAATACAGATCATTATCCAAGTCGTTGTTTTCCTATTTGTTTTTCAAAGTATGTGTATGTTTGGTTGCAGACTATTTCCTGAATATTCCGAATTATGTCTGTGCTATAATCTTATATTTACGCTCATTTGAATCTACGTATATTTAAGATCAACATTCATTTCTAACATTCTTCTGGGAGCTAATGTTTACGAAAATACAGGCCATTTACGAAGACGTTATTTTGCAAGGAGTCATTTGTGATATGCCAATGTT